>NC_089831.1:17065659-17068159 GCF_035046505.1 Tiliqua scincoides
TCATCTGTTAGCCTGCTGAGTGCTTCACAGCTCATACCTGTTGATCCACAGACTTATTGGTCATGATTTCTAAGCCCACCACAGAAGTGTGTGACCCACTACAGAAGTGGGTGACTTTGAGTTTCAACCAGTGTGCCATACCTAGCTCTGATGACAAAAGAGAGTCACAGAGCATCTTCCATCAGCAAGGAAACCTCATTCAACTGAGGACCCAATCCTATCCAACTTCCCAGTGCTGATGCAGCCATGCCAACAGGGTGTGCCCAGTATCCTGTAGTGGGGAGGCAGTCACAGAAGCCTCCTTAAAGTAAGGAAATGTTTCTTCCCTTGCCTCGGGACTGCATTGCAGCTGTATTGGTGCTGCAAAGTTGGAAAGGCTTGGGCCCTCAAGAGGGCATGTGGAACTTCCGACTTCTATAAAGCTTGCTGGCTCAGACAACTCGGTGTGCCCTAAGATAATATGTACTGTGTGCACACAGGGGAAATAAATTATATGTGCAGGGATCAAGCGCAGTGTCTCATAGCTCAGCTTAAAGAATTGGCTTGAAATCAGGTGAAAGGCAAGGATATATAGGCATCTCCTGGTAGCTGGAAGGGATACATTTCAAACACCCCCCCCCATGTATAGCAATTCTGCAGATAAGGGAGAACCTTAATTCTGCCCCAGTGCCCCTTACTTTTGTTCTTCTTCTTTACAGTTGCGCAAAGCAAGAATGTCTCTTCCTTTTACCAAATGCTATAAGCATACAAGCTTATGGGATGGCAAGCAGGCAGGCAGCCTGAATGCTAGAGAAGGCAGCAGCAACACCACCACCAAACTGGTTTTGCAGATGCCAGGGAGGGAGGGACAGAGAGGAAGAAGAGAGAGGGGTGAGAATGAAGGGGACAGAATGGGAAAGAACAAGGAAGACCCACCCTTTCCAGCCTCGTCTGCACTGCCAGACACAGCCGGAACCACTGCCACTGGTAAAGAGGTTATCCGGGCAAAGAGGTTTAGGCAGTGGTGTCACTAGGGTTGCTGTCACCCAGTGCAGAGAGGGGAGGCAGCAGCAATGGGGGTGGACAGAATAGCGGTGGTGAAAGGGCAAAACAGGGCAGGGAGAAGGGTGGTGACAGCTGAAAAATCCTCTGGAACCCAGGTCATAAGAACATAAGAACAGCCCCACTGGATCAGGCCATAGGCCCATCTAGTCCAGCTTCCTGTATCTCACAGCAGCCCACCAAATGCCCCAGGGAGCACACCAGATAACAAGAGACCTGCAAGGCTTCCTGGGAATTGTAGTTAAGAACATAAGAACAACCCCACTGGATCAGGCCATAGGCCCATCTAGTCCAGCTTCCTGTATCTCACCGCGGCCCACCAAATGCCTCAGGGAGCACACCAGATAACAAGAGACCTCATCCTGGTGCCCTCCCTTGCATCTGGCATTCTGACATAGCCCATTTCTAAAATCAGGAGGTTGCACATACACATCATGGCTTGTAACCCGTGATGGATTTTTCCTCCAGAAACTTGTCCAATCCCCTTTTAAAGGCGTCCAGGCCAGACGCAATCACCACCTCCTGTGGCAAGGAGTTCCACAGACCAACCACATGCTGAGTAAAGAAATATTTTCTTTTGTCTGTTCTAACTCTCCCAACACTCAATTTGAGTGGATGTCCCCTGGTTCTGGTGTTATGTGAGAGTGTAAAGAGCATCTCCCTATCCACTCTGTCCATCCCCTGCATAATTTTGTATGTCTCAATCATGTCCCCCCTCAGGCACCTCTTTTCTAGGCTGAAGAGGCCTACAGGGCATCCAGATGTGGCCCATAGACCTGGTCTCCCAGTTGGCTTGGCCAGGAAATTGCCAGCTCCCCCCTTCAGTGTCACCACCTGATGGTGTCACCTGGTGCAGTCTACACCCCCTAGTAATGCTACTGGGTTTAAGGGCTCCTGAGGAGTAATTCTGGTCTCCAGTGTGCTCCCAATTATATCATTGGGATCCCAAGGGGGTATAAACCATGCTTTGAATGAACCAAATTATTATTTTCTGGTAGCTCAGTTTGGCCTCCTCAATTCCAAAATGGCATACACATTCACACATAGGTGCAGGCACACACAATAAAACTAGTTGCTCGTTGCATTGATATCAGTGCGCTCAGTGTGTTTATTGTGGTGATCCAGAGACGGCAAGGAGAAAGCAAAGGAAAACCTCAAAGTCTCTTGGTCAGCGCCTGTCCATTTCTAACACAAAGAGAAGGCAGATATTGAATTAGAGGTTTGAGATAAATGAAGTGGCGGCGGCAGGGGGGATGTGTGAGTCCTGAAGGCTGAAGGAAGGGTGGGGGCATTCGCACATCTGTATGTACCACCTACGCTTGCCCGTTCTGTAGGTTTTGCGTTTTTGCCAAACTAATTTGAACCAAGCAGTGTGTAGGTTTGAATTATTCATGAGCTCGACAGCTCCAACAAGAGCTTTTTCGGGGGGGGGGGGGGAGAGAGAGAGAGAGGGAGAGAG